>NW_028167462.1:0-26834 GCF_963513975.1 Fringilla coelebs | reverse complement strand
TCCCTCATGTTTCCCTTTATTCCCCTCATGTTTCCCACTTTTCCCCTCACAATTCCTACCTTTTTTCCCCTCACATTTTCACACTTTTCCCCTCACATTTCCCATTTTTTCTCCCCTCACATTTCCTGCCTTTTCCCCCCTCACGTTTTGGGCCCTTTTCTCCCTCATATTTCCCTTTATTCCCCTCATGTTTCCCACTTTTCCCATCACAATTCCTACCTTTTTTCCCCTCACATTTTCCCACTTTTCCCCTCACATTTCCCATTTTTTCCCCTCACATTTTCTGCCTTTTTCCCCTCACATTTCCCATTTTTCTCCCCTCACACTTCCCATTTTTTTTCCCCTCACATTTCCTGCCTTTTTCCCCTCACATTTCCCATTTTTTCTCCCTTTTCCCATTTTTTCTCCCCTCACATTTCCCGCCCTTTTCCCTTCATATTTCTCCCTCTTTTTTCCCTCACATTTCCTGCCTTTTTTACCACCCCATCACATTTCCCACTCTTCTCCCCCCCATATTTCCTGCCCTTTTCCCCCTCACGTTTTGGGCCCTTTCTCCCTCACTTTTTTTACTCTTTTCTCCCTCATATTTCCCTTTATTCCCCTCATGTTTCCCACATTTCCCCTCACAACTCCTACCTTTTTCCCCTCACATTTTCCCGCTTTTCCCCTCACATTTCCCATTTTTTCTCCCCTCACATTTCCCATTTTTCTCCCCTCACATTTTCCCCCTTTTCCCCTCACATTTCCCATTTTTTCTCCCCTCACATTTCCCATGTTTTTTCCCCTCACGTTTCCCGCCCTTTTCCCTTCATATTTCTCCCTCTTTTTTCCCTCACATTTCCTGCCTTTTTTCCCTCCCCATCACATTTCCCACTCTTCTCCCCCTCATATTTCCTGCCCTTTTCCCCCTCACATTTTGGGCCCTTTTCTCCCTCACATTTTTTACTCTTTTCTCCCTCATATTTCCCTTTATTCCCCTCATGTTTCCCACTTTTCCCCTCACAATTCCTACCTTTTTTCCCCTCACATTTTCCCACTTTTCCCCTCATATTTCCCATTTTTTCTCCCCTCACATTTCCCATTTTTTCTCCCCTCACATTTCCCATTTTTTCTCCCCTCACATTTCCTGCCTTTTTTCCCCTCACATTTTCCCACTTTTCCCCTCACATTTCCCATTTTTTCTCCCCTCACGTTTCCCACCCTTTTCTCCCCTCACATTTCCCACCCTTTCCCCCTCACATTTCCTGCCCTTTACTCTTCACATTTTCTGCCTTTTTTCCTCTCATTTCCTACCCTTTTCCCCCTCTCATTTCGCATTTTTTTCTCCCCTCACATTTCCCAACCTTTTCTCCCCTCACTTTTCCTGCCATTTTTTCCCCTCACATTTCCCTCCCTTTCCCCGTCACATTCCCCCCCTTTTCTCCCCTTGTTTCATACCTTTTCTTCCTCTTATTTCCTTTCTTTTTCACTTGGCTTTACTGTCCTTTTTGCCTTCCATTTGCTGCCTTTTCCCCCCTCACGTTTCCCGCTCTTTTCTCCCCTCACGTTTCCCGCTCTTTTTCTCCCCTCACATTTCCCACAATTTTCCCTCCTCATTTTCCCCACTTTTCCCATCACAGTTCCTGCCTTTTTTCCCCTCACATTTTCCCCCTTTTCCCCTCACATTTCCCATTTTTTCTCCCCTCACATTTCCCATTTTTTCTCCCCTCATGTTTCCCACCCTTTTCCCTTCATATTTCTCCCTCTTTTTTCCCTTCACATTTCCTGCCTTTTTTTCCTCCCCATCACATTTCCCACTCTTCTCCCCCTCACATTTCCTGCTCTTTATTCCCCTCACGTTTTGGGCCCTTTTCTCCCTCATATTTCCCTTTATTCCCCTCATGTTTCCCACTTTTCCCCTCACAATTCCTACCTTTTTCCCCCTCACATTTTCCCCCTTTTCCCCTCACATTTCCCATTTTTTTCCCCTCACATTTCCTGCCTTTTTCCCCCTCACGTTTTGGGCCCTTTTCTCCCTCATGTTTCCCTTTATTCCCCTCATGTTTCCCACTTTTCCCCTCACAATTCCTACCTTTTTTCCCCTCACATTTTCCCACTTTTCCCCTCACATTTCCCAATTTTTCTCCCCTCACACTTCCCATTTTTTCTCCCCTCACACTTCCCATTTTTTCTCCCCTCACATTTCCCATTTTTTCTCCCCTCACATTTTCCCCCTTTTCCCCTCACATTTCCCATTTTTTCTCCCCTCACATTTCCCGCCCTTTCCCCCTCACATTTTCTGCCCCTTTCCCCCTCACACTTCCTGCTTTTTTCCTCTCATTTCCCACCCTTTTCCCCTTCAGACTTCCCACACTTTTTCCCTCACGTTTTTTTCCCCATTTCCTGCTCTTTTCCCCATCCCTCCCCTTTTCCCCCTCACATTTCTTACCCTTTTTCCCCTCATGTTTCCCATCGTTTTTCCCCCTCACATTTCCCATATTTTTCCCTCCTTTTTCCCCCTCACAGACACTCAGCTGCTCATTAAGAAGCAGAAATGTCCCTTTAATGACATCACATCTGCACCCCTCAATTTAAATTTAATTTACTGTCTTATAATTTAATTTACTGTCTTATAATTCCTAATTGTCCAAATTTTTAATTACCCTAATTATATCATTATTTTTATAACCATTTTATTACTATTAAACCTTTCAAATTTTAATTAGAATCATTAAAATCTGGACAGCTTGAATTAATTTTGCCCAGAAAAAGGAACCCAAATTCTCCATAACTCATTTTTTAATTGTCTCATATTTCCCTAATTCAAACTGTCCAAATTTTAAATTCTCTAATTGTATCATTATTTTTATAACTATTTTATTACTATTAAACCTTTCAAATTTTAATTAGAGTCATTAAAATTTGGACAGTTTGAATTAATTTTGCCCAGAAAAAGGAACCAGGATTCTCCATAAATCTTTTTTTTTAATTGTCTCATAATTGCCTTAATTCAAACTGTCCAAATTTTAAATTACTCTAATTGTATCTCTATTTTTATAACCATTTTATTACTATTAAACCTTTCAAATTTTAATTAGAAACATTAAAATCTGGACAGTTTGACTTAATTTTGCCCAGAAAAAGGAACCTGGATTCTCCATAACTCATTTTTTAATTGTCTTATAATTGCCTTAATTCAAACTGTCCAAATTTTTACTTACCCTAATTATATCATTATTTTTATAACCATTTTATTACTATTAAACCTTTCAAATTTTAATTAGAATCATTAAAATTTTGACAGTTTGAATTAATTTTGCCCAGAAAAAGGAACCAGGATTCTCCATGAAACTTTTTTTTAAATTGTTTCATAATTGCCTTAATTCAAACTGTCCAAATTTTTACTTACCCTAATTATATCATTATTTTTATAACCACTTTATTACTATTAAACCTTTCAAATTTTAATTAGAAACATTAAAATCTGGACAGTTTGACTTAATTTTGCCCAGAAAAAGTAACCCAGATTCTCCATAAATCTTTTTTTTAATTGTCTCATAATTGCCTTAATTCAAACTATCCAAATTTTAAATTCTCTGTTATTTTTATAACCATTTTATTACTCTTAAACCTTTCAAATTAAACAAAAAAAAATATAAAAACCCCAAAGCCACGGGCGATTCGTCACGAGAGGGAGAATCTCGAGGATGTGACTCACAATTTCTGAGAATTGGGGCGTTCCCGGCCAGGAAACTTCTGGAAAAGAGGAAGGGGCAGCGCAAATAAAACCCCAGATCCCTTCAGAGGAGGAGGACAAAGCCCCGGCGCCGCTTGGAATTAAAATCTCCAAACCAGGTAATTCTCATTGGAGTAAGATTTTTTTAAACCATAATTCTCTTTAAAGCTTTGAAGATTTTTAATTTGAATTATTATTTTAACCTTTTGTCGAGAGAGATTGTCGATTTTCCGGTTTGTCAACTTCTAGATCTCATTTTCTGTAGCGTTAATATGCAGAGCGTTGTTTTATTTTTTAATAATTTGATTTATTTACCATTGTTTTATTTTTTATAATTTGATTTATTTACCATTGTTTCATTTTTTAATAATTTGATTTATTTACCATTGTTTTATTTTTTATAATTTGATTTATTTACCATTGTTTCATTTTTTTATCACTTGATTCATTTACCATTGTTTCATTTTATTTATAATTTGATTTATATACCATTGTTTCATTTTTTTATAATTTGATTTATTTACCATTGTTTCATTTTATTTATAATTTGATTTATTTACCATTATTTTATTTGATTTATTATTTTTTTTCCTGCTTCTGACCGATCTCAAAACTTCTGCCTCGCTCCCATCGCGCTTCCTCTTTTTCCTTTTCCTGCCTTTCCCAACTTTCCCCAAACCTTCTGATTTTAAGGATTCCCACCCCCTCCCATCATTGGGGTCCCCCGGCCGATATTTGGGGATCCCTCCCACCCTCAATAATTTTTGGGGCGCTGCAGGACCGGCTCCTCTTTTTTTGGGGAGGGGGAGGGGAACACAAACCTCCCCTCCCCCCGTCCCCCGAATTTTGGGGTGCCCACCCCGGGTTGTTTTTAGCTCAGAATATTCAATTTTTGTTCCTTTTCTTTAAAAAAAAAAACCCTAAATTTGGGGTCCCTCCCCTCAAAATTTGAGTCATCCTGTTGGAGATAGATAATGAGATGATTAATTGCTCTGGCAATTAAGGGATGACTACCGTGGGAATACCAAGAGGAGTTTTTTTATCGGGGTGCACAAACACTTTTTCTTGCCTTTTCCTTATTTAGTCCTTTTCTTGTATTTAAGGTTGAATAAACGTTTTGCTTCTTTTATTTATTTTTTATTTATTTTTTTATTTTTATTTTTATTTTTATTTTTATTTTTATTTTTTTTAATTTTTATTTTTTAATTTTTATTTTTATTTTAAATTTTTATTTTTATTTTTATTTTTATTTTTATAATTATTTTTATTTTTATTTTTATTTTTATTTTTATTTTTATTTTTTACTTTTATTTTTATTTTTATTTTTATTTTTATTGTTATTTTTATTGGTTTTTTTTATTTCTATTTTTTTTTTATATTTTTAATTTTTTAAAAATTTTTTATTTTTATTTTTATTTTATAATGTTATTGTTATTGTTATTGTTATTGTTATTGTTATTGTTATTGTTATTGTTATTGTTACTGTTATTTTTATTTTTATTTTTATTTTTACTTTTATTTTTTATTTTTATTTTTATTTTTATTTTATTGGGGTTTTTAAATTTTTTTTTTAATTTTTAATTTTTAATTTTTATTTTTATTTTTATTTTTTACTTTTATTTTTTATTTTTATTTTTATTTTTATTGTTATTTTTATTGGGTTTTTTATTTCTATTTTTTTAAAATATTTTTAATTTTTTAAAAATTTTTTATTTTTATTTTATAATTTTATTGTTATTGTTATTGTTATTGTTATTGTTATTGTTACTGTTATTGTTATTTTTATTTTTATTTTTATTTTTATTTTTATTTTATTGGGGTTTTTAAATTTTTTTTTAATTTTTAATTTTTAATTTTTATTTTTATTTTTATGATTTTATTTTTATTTTTTATATTGTTATTGTTAATGTTATTGTTATTTTTAATTTTTAAATTTTTTTTTATTTTTATTCTTATTTCTTATTTTTATTTTTATTCTTACTTTTATTTTTTTGAAAGGAAGCCGCCGTTTCTCACCTTAGGAAGAAATCCCAGAGCTGAGAGGATGGCGAGAGAGGAGAACCAGAGATCTCTGAGGATCCAGATCTTCAACAAGACCCGGAACACCACCCTGGTGAACCACAAGTGAGGCTGGGGGGACATCAGGGGGACCCTCGGGCTGCAGGATGGGGACAGCTCCGGCTGGGATCTTCATCCCAGGCTGGGATCATCTCCAGGGGTTGGGATCATCTCATTTGGGATCATCTCCAGGGGTTTGGGATCATCTTCAGGGGTTGGGATCATCTCTGGGGGTTTGGGATCATCTCCAGGGGTTTGGGATCATCTCCAGGGGTTGGGATCATCTTCAGGGCTTGGGATCATCTCCAGGGGTTTGGGATCATCTCCAGGGTCTGGGATCATCTCCAGAGTTTGGGATCATCTCCAGAGTTTGGGATCATCTCCAGGGGTTGGGATCATCTTCAGGGGTTTGGGATCGTCTCCGTGGGGTTGGGATCATCTCCAGAGTTTGGGATCATCTCCAGGGTCTGGGATCACCTCCAGGGGCTGGGATCATCTCCAGGGCTTGGGATCATCTTCAGGTGTTTGGGACCATCTCCAGGGCTTGGGATCATCTCCAGGGGCTGGGATCATCTCTAAGGGCTGGGATCATCTCCAGATTTTGGAATAATCTCCAGGGGTTGGGATCATCTCTAGGGCTTGGGATCATCTCCAGGGGTTTGGGATCATCTCCAGAGTCTGGGATCATCTCCAGAGTCTGGGATCATCTCCAGAGTTTGGGATCATCTCCAGGGGTTGGGTTCATCTCCAGAGTCTGGGATCATCTCCAGAGTTTGGGATCATCTCCAGGGGTTGGGTTCATCTCCAGGGTCTGGGATCACCTCCAGGCGTTGGGATCATCTCCAGGGGTTGGGATCATCTCCAGAGTTTGGGATCATCTCCAGGGGTTGGGATCACCTCCAGGGGTTTGGGATCGTCTCCATGGGGTTGGGATCATCTCCATGGGTTGGGATCATCTCCAGGGTCTGGGATCACCTCCAGGGGTTTGGGATCATCTTCAGGGGTTGGGATCATCTCCAGGGGTTTGGGATCATCTTCAGGGGTTGGGATCATCTCCAGGGGTTTGGGATCATCTTCAGGGGTTGGGATCATCTCCAGGGGCTGGGATCATCTTCAGGTGTTTGGGATCATCTCCAGGGCTTGGGATCATGTCCAGGGTCTGGGATCATCTCCAGGGGTTGGGATCATCTCCAGGGTCTGGGATCACCTCCAGGGGCTGGGATCATCTCCAGATTTTGGAATAATCTCCAGGGGTTGGGATCATCTCTAGGGCTTGGGATCATCTCCAGGGGTTTGGGATCATCTCCAGAGTCTGGGATCATCTCCAGAGTTTGGGATCATCTCCAGGGGTTGGGATCACCTCCAGGGGTTTGGGATCGTCTCCATGGGGTTGGGATCATCTCCAGGGGTTGGGATCATCTCCAGGGTCTGGGATCACCTCCAGGCGTTGGGATCATCTCTAGGGGCTGGGATCATCTCCAGGGGCTGGGATCATCTCCAGATTTTGGAATAGTCTCCAGGGCTTGGGATCATCTCTGTGGGGTTGCGATCACCTCTAGAGGTTGGGATCATTTCCAGAGTTTGGGATCATCTCCAGGGTCTGGGATCACCTCCAGGGGTTTGGGATCATCTCCAGGGGTTTGGGATCATCTTCAGGGGTTGGGATCATCTCCAGGGGTTTGGGATCATCTTCAGGGGTTGGGATCATCTCCAGGGGCTGGGATCATCTCCAGGGGTTGGGATCATCTCCAGGGTCTGGGATCACCTCCAGGCGTTGGGATCATCTCCAGGGGCTGGGATCATCTACAGAGTCTGGGATCATCTCCAGAGTTTGGGATCATCTCCAGGGGTTGGGATCACCTCCAGGGGTTTGGGATCGTCTCCATGGGGCTGGGATCATCTCCAGGGGCTGGGATCATCTCCAGATTTTGGAATAGTCTCCAGGGCTTGGGATCATCTCTGTGGGGTTGCGATCACCTCTAGAGGTTGGGATCATCTCCAGAGTTTGGGATCATCTCCAGGGTCTGGGATCATCTCCAGGGTCTGGGATCATCTCCAGGGCCTGGGATCATCTCCAGGGCTCGGGATCATCTCCAGGGCTTGTTCCATCTCCCAGTGCTCCCACTTCACGCTGATCCCTCTCCTCCTTCTCCCCCCAGGTTTGACAGGGAATACCACACCTCCCCCCCGCTCAAACTGGAGCTGCCCCCTCGCTCCTCTAGAAGCTGCAAGATTAACGACGACTCCGACAACTCGCCCATCAGGCGGCTCGTGGTCTACTGGGCCGAGTCCTTCACCTTGGCCTTTTTTGTCAGCATTTTTGGCGGCGTCCCAAACTTTGTGCAGCTGGAGGTGTCCAAGGAGAAGGCTCACCTGCGCGACTTGGATCAAACCTACTCCCGCATGAGCAAGATGCTGTATCCCCCCAAGGAAGACAGAACCGACGCGGGCCACGGCGGGGTCTCCGACCGAGGCAGGGCGTTCGTCAATCTGTCCACCGGCCCCTACAAGGTGACGGCCACCATGTCTCACTACGGCAAGCCCGTCCTCAAGGTGATGGTGGAGGACCAGCAACTAATTGATAGAGCTGGAAACGATCTCCATGGGGTCCTCTAGTAACTGGTAGGTACCTCTAGAACCCCACAGGCACCTCTAGAACCCCCTAAGCACTGCCAGAACCCCACAGGCTCCTCTAGAACCCCATGAGAACTTCTAGAACCCCATGAAAACATCTAGAACTCCATAGATACCTCTAGAACCCCATAAGAACCTGTAGAACCCCGTGGGCACCTCTAGAACCCCATGAGAACATCTAGAACCCCATAAGGACCTGTAGAACCCTGTAGGCACCTCTAGAACCCCATGAGAACATCTAGAACCCCATAAGGACCTGTAGAACCCCGTGGGCACCTCTAGAACCCCATGAGAACATCTAGAACTCCATAGATAATTCTAGAACCCCGTAAGAGCTTTTAGAACCCCGTGGGCACCTCTAGAACCCCGTGGGCACCTCTAGAACCCCATGAGAACATCTAGAACTCCATAGACACCCCTAGAACCCCATAAGAACCTGTAAAACCCCACAGGCTCCTCTAGAACCCCATGAGAACATCTAGAACTCCATGAGAACATCTAGCACTCCATAGACACTCCTAGAACCCCTTAAGAACATGTGGAACCCCGTAGCCATCCCTAAAACCCTGTAGGTACTGCCAGAACCCCACAGGCTCCTCTAGAACCCCATGAGAACATCTAGAACTCCATAGAAACCCCTAGAACCCCGTAAGAACCTGTAGAACCCCGTAGGCACCTCTAGAACCTTGTAGGAACCATCCAATATCCTCCACAGACCTGAGGAACCTTCAGCAGAACTTCACGAGCGCCAGGAGAACCTCGGGGGAACCACCGGAACCTTCCGGACACATCTGGACTCTCATGGACACCCCCAGGTTGGGGTGTCCCACCAAATTGCCCTTTGGGTTTTTTTTTCCCCCGAGACCTCCCTCACTTCATTTTTGTTTTGCTCAATAAAAATTAGAAGTTCTTGCACTTGGTCCACAGAGTTTAAAAATGTGGGATTTGGGATCGGGGGTGGTTTGGGATCTGGGGGGAATTTGGGGTCTGGGGGGAATTTGGGGTCTGGGGGGGGGGGAAGAAAAGATTGGGGAGGGGCTGGGATTTGGGGGATATTTGAGAACGGGGGGAATTTGGAACTGGGGCGAACTGGGAATGGGGAGTCTGGGATTGCAGCAGGGGCAGGGGATGGAACTGGGGAGGAGGAGATCTCACATTTCCCTCCTTTTCCCCCTTACATTTCCCTCAATTTCCTCCCTCACATTTCCCTCCCTTTCCCCCTCACATTTCTCTCCCTTTCCCCCTCACGTTTCCCATTTCCCCCTCACATTTTCCCCCATTTTTTCCTTTACATTTCCCTCCCTTTCCTTTTCCCCTCACACTTCCTGTCCTTTTCCCCTCACATTTCCTGGCATTTTTCATTTCTTCCTCCCTATTTCCCCTCACATTTCCTGCCATTTTCCCTCACATTTCCTTGCTTTCTTCCTCTCACATTTCCCACCCTTTTCTCCCTCACAATTCCCGCCATTTCCCCCCCTCACATTTCCCGCCATTTTGTCCCCTCACATTTCCCGCCATTTTGTCCCCTCACGTTTCCTGCCCTTTTCCCCCTCACATTTCTCACTTTTCCCCTCACAACTATGGCCCTTTTTCCTCTCACACTTCCTGCCCTTTTCTCCTCAGATTTCCTGGCTTTTTTTCCTCATTTTTTCCTCCCTTTTCTCCCCTCACGTTTCCCGCTCTTTCCCCCCTTCACTTTTCCCTCCCTTTTTCCACCTCACATTTCTCACTTTTCCCCTCACAATTTCTGCCCTTTCCCTCTCAGGTTTTCAGCCCTTTCCCCCTCAGGTTTCCTGCCTTTTCTCCTCATTTTTTCTCTCCCTTTTCTCCCCTCACGTTTCCCGCCATTTTCTCCCCTCACGTTGCCCGCCATTTTCTCCCCTCACATTTCCCGCCCTTTTCTCCCCTCACGTTTCCAGCCCTTTTCCCGTCATGTTTCTCACCATTTTTCCCTCTCACATTTCTTACCCTTTTCTCCTTTTCCCCTCATGTTCCCCACCCTTTCCCCCCCCAATTCCCCACAATTTCCCCCCACATTTCCCACCCTTTTCCCCCCCTGTTCCCCACCATTTTCCCCCCATTCCCCACAATTTCCCCCCCACATTTCCCACCCTTTTCCCTCCCCATGCCCCCTCATAGACACTCAGCAGCTCATTAAGAAGCAGAAATGTCCCTTTAATGACAATTAAGGCCTCAGCGCTGCCCCCCTCCCCAGGACCCCCTTACCATCCCACCATCCCTCCAGGAAGGATCCCTCAGGCACTTGATCCCAGCCCCCCTCAGCCCCAGATCCTGCCCCACAGAGGATCCAGAACCCATTCAGGCCCCCGATCCCACCCTGCTGGGACCCCAGACCCCCCTCAGGGGCTGAATCCCACCCCACAGAGGAACCAGGATCCCCACCAGGGTTCCATTATCTCCCCAGAGGGGACCCTGACCCTGAAAAGGCTCCCAGAAAGGATCCAGGACTCCCGGCAGGGGCTTGATTTCACCCCAAGGGAGACCCCAGACCTCCAGAGAGGCTGGATCCCACCCTGGGGTGACCCCAGACCCACATTAGGGGCCAAACCTGCCCTAGAGAGGCTCCAGGATTCCATCAGGAGCCTGATCCCACTGCAGGAGAGGACCCCAGACCCCCAGAGAGGCTGGATCCCACCCTGGGGTGACCCCCATACCCCCATTAAGGACTCAATCCTGACCTAGAGAGGGTCCAGGATTCCATTAGGAGCCTGATCCCACCCTGGGGTGACCCCAGACCCCCATTAGGGGCTCAATCCTGCCCTACAGAGGCTCCAGGATTCCCTTTTGGATCCTAATCCCACCCCAGGAGAGGACCCCCAACCCCCAGAGAGGCTGGATCCCACCCTGGGGTGACCCCAGACCCCCATTAGGGGCTCAATCCTGCCCTACAGAGGCTCCAGGATTCCATTAGGAGCCTGATCCCACCCCATGAGGGGACACCAGACCCCAGCTAGGGTCCCATGCCCCCTCAGGGGGCCACCCAGACCCCTGCTAGGATCCAAACACATTCCAGAAGGAGACCCCAGACCCTTCTCAGGATCCCAATCCTGCCCTATAGAGGATCCAAGATCCCTTTGGGAGCCTGATCCCACCCCGGGAATAAACCCAGACCCCCATAAAGGCCCTGATCCCAACCTGTGGGAGACCCCAGACCCCTCTCAAGTTTTTCCTCCCCCCAGGATCCCTCCCCCACTCACCCTGGAGTGAGTGCCCCCTCAAGCCCTCAACAGCACCAACCTCCCCGTCTGCCCCAAATCCACCCCGAACGCCACCAGATTGAGGCCGCTGAGCACGGCCACCAGCACCCTCCTGTCCCAGGCACACGTGGCCGGGCAGCCGTAGGGTCTCCGGGACTGTCCCCCCATGTCGTCCGAGAAGTTGTAGAGCGCCCACAGCACCGTGGTCGCCGCGTAGGCCACCACCCCCAGCCCGGCGTAGATCCCCAACCCCCAGCGCAGCCCCTCGGGGTCCCTCATCCACCCGCACCACCCCCAGCCCAGCAAGCACCCCCCGACCAGCAGCACCCCCAGCACGAAGGACACGCAGAAAATGCCCAGACACCAGCGCAAAGCCGCCGGCCCCGACGCCGCGTGCAGCTCGGCCGACAACCCGAGGAGGAGGAGGGCGAGGAAAGCTTCGGCCACCTTGAGCAACCCCGAGGGGGTGGCCAGGTAAGGGGCGGCCTCGCCGGGTCGCGCCCGGTCGCGGGTCACCTCGGCGGCGTAGGCCAGCGTGGCGACGGCCGAGGCGGCCGTGGCGGCCGCGCGGAGGGCGCGGGGGCGGCCGTAGCTGCCCTCGTGTCCCCGGAGGTGGCCCAGCGGCCACAAGATGGTGGCGGTGGCGCAAGCCATGGCGGCGGCGGTGGCCAGCGCCAGCGGGAGGTCGCGGCGGGGTGGCGGGCGGAAGGCGTCGTTGAGGAGGAGGAGGGTGGTGAAGACGAAGGACAAGGCCCAGGCGGACAAGCAGCCGTCGCCCTCGCCCGGGTTCCAGTAGCCGGGGGCCGCGGCCAGCGCCAGCGCCAGGAGGGCGCTGAGGGCCTGGACGCAGCGCAGAGGGGATGGGGGGCGGCACGGAGCGGGCATGGCGGGGGCTGTGGAGAGATGGGGGCGTCAGGGGGTGCCGGGGGGTCTTGGGGGATTTGGGGGGTTGGGGGTGTTGAGGCTGGGGGTGTACCAGGGATATTGGGGGTTAATGGGGTTGGGGGTAAATGTTTCAATTTTTGGGGGCGTTTCTTTGTAATTTTTTTTTTTTGGTAATTTTTAATTTTTTGTATTTTTTTAAAATGGGGTTGGGGGTAAATTTTAAACATTTTTCTAATTTTTTTTTGTTGTATTTTTTTTTTAATGGGGTCAGGGGTAAATTTTTACCCTCAGCTTTACACCCCGAGGGCGTTGAGGGGCTGGGGCAGGGCGGGTATCCGCACACAGCAGAGAGGGAACGGGGCAATCCCAGGGGATTGTGGAGAGATGAGGGGCTCGGGGGGGAATTGGGGAGCATCACTGGGATTTGGGGTGTGCAGGACTGGGGAGACTGGGGGGCACTGGGAGGGAATGAAGGACTGGGGGATATTGGGGGTACAGGGGGGCTGGAGAGGGCGGGGGGCGTTTCAGGCAGCTTTGGGCGGGCTGGAAGGAGTGAAGGAAGTTGGCGCTTAGGGGAGGGATTCCCCGCACTGGGGGGGATCCCAGGAATGCTGGGGGTCACCCCGGGGGTCTGGGGGGTCCCGGGCATGCGGGGGATGGGGGCGGTCAGGGCCGTGCCCATATAAGGCCTTGGAGAATCTCCTTCCTTCCTTCCCACCCTCCCTCATCCTGGGGTCGCCCCGCCCCACCCGGGCGCTGGCTGCATCCTGTGGGTGATGAGGGGGGGTCCCAAGCGTCCGGGGGAGACCCCCGAGGGGCAGAGGGGACCCCAGAGTCCGGGGGAGACCCCCGAGGGGCAGAGGGGACCCCAAAGGTCCGGGGGAGGAGGCACCCCGGGATCCCTCACCCCCTTCCCCCCGAGACCTCAGGGTGGGTCCCGTTACTCACCCGAGTGGGTTCGGGTTGTTCCGGAGGAGTTTTGGGAGGTTCGGCTCGGGTCCTTCCGGACGGGACGGTCCCGTTTCGGGTCCCCTCCGGGCCGGTTCGGGTGTTTCGGGTCTCTCCGGGGCGGTTCGGTTCCTCCCGATTCGGGTTCCCTCAGGAGGGTACGGGTTCCCTCAGGAGGATCCGGGCTCCCTCAGGCGGGTTCGGGTCCCCTCGTGTAGGTTCGGGTCCCTCCGGACAGCTTCGGGTTCACGTTCGGCCCCCCCCCCCGGCCGAGTTCGGATCCCTCCGGGAATGTTCGGGTCCCCCTTCAGTGCAAGTTCGGCTCTCTCCGGAGCGGTTCGGTTCCCTTCGCGCGGGACGGTCCCGGTTCGGGTGTTCCGGGGCGGTTCGGGTGTTTCCGGAGCGGTTCGGCTCCTCGCGGTTCGGGTCCCCTCGGGCGGGTTCGGGTCCCTCCGCCGGGCCGGTCCCAGCCGTGTCACTCCGGGCGGTGCCCACCGGGGCGTGGCCAGAGGGGTGTGACGTCAGGGGGTCCCGGGGAATGACGTCAGGGCATCACCACGAACGGGGGGGGGGGCTCTGGGGGGGTCCCTGGGGTGTCCCCAAGGGGGGGGAGGGGCACCCACGTGTGACCCCCGCCCGTGGGTGGGTGACACGGGGGACAAAGGGCGGCGCCCCCACCCCTCCCCCCACTTCCCCCTCCCTCCCGGGCTCGTTTTGGGCCGTTTTGCGCTGTTTTGGGAAGTTTGGCCGTTGCCGGGGGCAACGCGACCGCGACCGCCCCAAATATTTACTCGGTTGCCAAGGCAACGGGGTGGGGGGGGAGGAACATGGCCGGGTGGGGGGACCCCGACGTCCGGTGGGGATGGGGGCGGGGCGCTCAGGGCTCGGGGGGGGCTCGGGGACCCCCCAAATTCAGCCGGGGGGTGGGGAGGGGTCCCTCGCGGCTCAGCACCTGTGGGAGGAGGGGGCTTAGAGGGGGGGGACCCAGGTGGTCGGGACCCCCCCCAGTGGCACCGGGACCCCCACCCATAAATCTGGGACCCCCCCCCAATGGCAGCGGGACCCCCACCCATAAATCTGCGACCCCACCCATGAGTTTGGGACCCCCACCCACAGATCTGGGACCCCACCCATGGCAGCAGGACCCCCACTCATAGATCTGGGACCCCCACCCATGGCTCTGGGACCCCCCCAATGGCAGCGGGACCTCCACCCATAAATCTGGGACCCCCACCCATAGGTCTGGGACGCCCACCCATAGATCTGGGACCCCACCCATGGCTCTGGGACCCCCACCCATGAGTTTGGGACCCCCACCCATAGATCTGGGACCCCCCCAATGGCAGCAGGACCCCCACCCATAAATCTGGGACCCCACCCATGAGTCTGGGACCCCCCACCCACAGATCTGGGACCCCCACTCATAGATCTGGGACCCCCCAATTGCAGCAGGACCCCCACCCATGAGTCTGGGACCCCCACCCATGAGTCTGGGACCCCCACCCATGGACCCAGGAGCTTCATTCTTGGGTTTGGGACCACCCCACATGTCCCAGGACCCCCCCCACATGTCCCAGGACCCCCCCCATGGGTGCCAGGACCCCCCACCCATCCCCCCACCTCTCTCAGGACCCTCTCCCGCAGCTCCCCGGGGCTCAGGGGTCTCTCCTCTTCCTCCTCTTCCTCCCCCACCGCGGGGTCCTCCCTGTGGGGGCAGGGGGGGGGGATGTGGGGGGCACCCCTGGGTGCTGTGACAGGGGGGGATCCCCCCCCCTCACTGCCCGGGGGGGTCCTGGGGGGCTCACCTGGGGCTGGGGGGGCGTGGAGGGGGGGGGGCGGCTCCAAATGGCCTCGGTCCCTGCCAGGACCTGGGAGGGGGGACCCCAAAATCCGAGGGGGACCCCAAAACCCGAGGGGGGACCCCAGACCCCCAAATCTCCCCAATTCCTCCCCCAAGCCCCCCCATTTCCCCCCCACCCCCGGAACCCCCAGTTCCCACCCCAGAGACCCTCGCCAACCCCCAAATTTTTCCCCAATTAATCCCAAATTATCCCCCAATTAATCCCAAATTATCCCCCAATTAATCCCAAATCTCCCCCAATAAACCCCAAAATTTTGCCCCAATGAACCCCAAATTTTCCCCAATAAATCCCCAAATTTTTCCCAAATTTCCCCCAATTTTTCCCCAATTAACCCCCAAATTTCCCCCATCAACCCCCAAATTTTTCCCAAATTTCCCCCCAACTTTTCCCCAATTAACCCCCAAATTTTCCCCATCAACCCCCAAATTTTTCCCAAATTTCCCCCCAATTTTTCCCCAATAAATCCCCAAATTTCCCCCATGAACCCCCAAATTCTCCCCAGTAAACCCCAAATTTTTCCCAATAAATCTCCAAATTTTCCAACATGAACCCCCAAATTTTTCCCAATTAAACCCCAAATTTTCCCCAATGAACCCTCAAATTCTCCTCCTTCCAAACCAAAAATTACCCCCCAGAATCCCCCCAAACCCCCCCAAAACCGCCCCAAAATCCTCCAAAATTGCCCCCAAACCTCCCAATATCTCCCCCAAACCCCCCAAAATCGCCCCAAACCCCCCCAAAACCGCTCCAAAACCCCCAAAATCCTCCAAAATTGCCCAAAACCCCCCAAAATCTCCCCCGAACCCCCCAAAATTGACCCAAATCTCCCAAAATTGCCCCAGCCCCCCCCCAAACCACCCCAAAATCTCCCAAAATCGCCTCAACCCCCCCCAAATCTCCCCAAAACCGCCCCAAACCACCCCAAAACCGCCCTAACCCCCCCCAAAATCGCCCCAAATCCCCAAAATCTCCCCCAAACCCCCCAAAACCGCCCCAACCCCCCCCAAAATCTCCCCCAAATCCCCAAAATCTCCCCCAACCCCCCCAAAATCGCCTCAACCCCCCAAAATCTCCCCCAAATCCCCAAAATTTCCCCCAAACCCCCCCAAAATCGCCCCCAACCCCCCAAAATCACCCCAAATCTCCCAAAATTGCCCCAGCCCCTCCCAAACCGCCCCAAAATCTCCCAAAATTGCCTCAACCCCTCAAAATCTCCCCGAAACCGCCCCAAACCACCCCAAAATCTCCCCCAAATCCTCCAAAATCTCCCCCAAACCCCCCAAAATCCCCCCAAAACCCCCAAAATCTCCCCCAAAGCCCCCAAAATCGCCCCAAATCCTCCAAAATCTCCCCAAAACCCCCAAAATCGCCCCAAATCCCCAAAATCTCCCCAAAACCGCCCTAAACCCCCCCAAAATTGCCCCAAATCCCCAAAATCGTCCCAAACCCCCCAAACCACCCCAAACCCCTCCAAAATCTCCCCCAAACCCCCTGCAATCCTCCCAAAATCCTCCAAAATTGCCCCAAAACCCCCCCAAAATCTCCCCCAAACCCCCCAAAATCGCCCCCAAACCCCCCAAAAGCACCCCAAAACCGCCCTAAACCCCCCAAAATCGCCCCAAACCCCCCAAAATCGCCCCAAACCCCCCCAAAACCCCCCCGACCCCCCCAATCTCACCCCTCCCAGTCCCTCCCAGTCCCTCCCAGTCACTCCCAGTCGCCCCTCACCGGATTTTGGGGCGCCCCCCCCCCTCAGCAGCAGCCGGGTCACCCCCATTTCCAGGCGCCGCAGCTGCTCCCACAGGGGGTCCCCATCCCCGGGGGGGTCCCCAGGGGGGTCCCCGAAATCCCCCTGTCCCTCCTCCAGCAGCGACAGCAGCTCCGACAGCCCTGGGATGGGGGGGACCCCCCCAAAAAATCAGAGGGTACCCCAAAATCTGGGGGTCATCATAAAACCCCCACCCAGACCGAAATTACACCCCCGGACCCCCCAAAAAACCAATAATTCCCCCCAAAAAACCCAATAATCACCTCAAAATAAACCTCAGGACCCCAAAATAACCCTCAGGACCCCAAAATAAACCTCAGGACCCCCCAAAAACCCCAGGACCCCCCAAAACCCCAATAACTCCCCCCAAAAACCCCAATAATTTGCCCCCAAAACCCCAATAACCACCCCAAAATAAACCTCAGGACCCCAAAATAACCCTCAGGACCCCCCAAAACCCCCTCAGGACCCCCAAATAACCCTCAGGACCCCCCAAAAACCCCAATTACCCCCCAAAAACCCCTCATGACCCCCAAAAACCCCAATAATTTGCCCCAAAACCCCTCAGGACCCCCCAAAAACCCCTCAGGACCCCCAAAAGACCCCAATAACTCCCCCCAAAACCCCTCACGAACCCCAAAACCCCCAATAACCACCCCAAAATAACCCTCCGGACCCCAAAATAACCCTCAGGACCCCCCCAAAAAACCCAGGACCCCCAAAAACCCCTCAGGACCCCCCAAAACCCCAATAATCCCCCCAAAAACCCCAATAATCCCCCCAAAAACCCCAATAATCCCCCCAAAAAACTCAAATTACCCCTCCTAAAACCCCAATAACCACCCCAAAATAACCCTCAGGACCCCAAAATTACCCTCAGGACCCCAAAATAAACCTCAGGACCCCCAAAAACCCTTCAGGACCCCCCCAAAAACCCCAATTACCCCCACAAAAACCCCTCCGGACCCCCCAAAACCCCAATAATTAGCCCCAAAAACCCCTCAGGACCCCAAAAAAAACCCCATAACCCCCCAAAAACCCCAATTGCCCCCCCCAAAACCCCAATTGCCCCCCCAAAATAACCCTCAGGACCCCCAAAAACCCCTCAGGACCCCCTAAAATTCCCCATAAGCTCCCCAAAAACCCCAATTGCCCCCCCAAAACCCCAATTGCCCCCCCAAAATAACCCTCAGGACCCCAAAAAAACCCAATTCCCCCCACCCAAAACCCCTCAGGACCCCAAATTGCCCCCCCCAGACCCCAAACTGCCCCCCCAGACCCCAAACTGCCCCCCAGCCTCCAAACTGCCCCCCCGGACCCCAAATTTCCCCCCCCAGACCCCAAATTACCCCCCCAGACCCCAAATTTCCCCCTCCAGACCCCAAACTGCCCCCCCAAGACCCCAAACTGCCCCTCCCAGCCCCCAAATTGCCCCAACCCCCAAACTGCGCGCCCAGACCCCAAACTGCCCCCCCAGACCCCAAACTGCCCCCCCAGATCCCAAATTGCCCCCCAGCCCCCAAATTTCCCCCCCAGACCCCAAATTTTCCACCCCAAGACCCCAAACTGCCCCCCCAGACCCCAAACTGCCCCACCCAGCCCCCAAATTACCCCCTCAGGACCCCAAATTGCCCCCCCAGACCCCAAATTTTCCCCCCCAAGACCCCAAACTGCCCCCCCGGACCCCAAACTGCCCCCCTGGACCCCAAATTACCCCCCCAGACCCCAAACTGCCCCCCCAGACCCCAAATTGCCCCCCCAGACCCCAAATTGCCCCCCCGGCACCCCAAATTGTCCCCCGGGACCCCAAACTGCCCCCCCAAGACCCCAAACTGCCCCTCCCAGCCCCCAAATTTCCCCTCCCAGACCCCAAATTTCCCCCCCAGACCCCAAACGGCCCCCCTGGACCCCAAACTGCCCCTCCCAGACTCCAAACTGCCCCATAACCCCCCCCAAACTGCCCCATAACCCCCCCCAAACTCCCCCCCGGACCCCAAACTGCCCCCCCGGACCCCAAATTTCCCCCCCCCAGACCCCAAATTGCCCACCCAGACCCCAAATTGCCCCATAACCCCCCCAAGCTGCCCCCCCAGACCCCAAACTGCCCCCCAAGACCCCAAATTGCCCCCTCAGACCCCAAACTGCCCCACCCAGACCCCAAACTGCCCCCCCAAGACCCCAAACTGCCCCCCTGGACCCCAAAGTCTCCCCCCAGACCCCAAACTGCCCCCCCAGACCCCAAATTGCCCCCCCCAAGACCCCAAACTGCCCCATAACCCCCCCAAACTGCCCCCCCAGACCCCAAACTGCCCCATAACCCCCCCAAACTGCCCCCCCAAGACCCCAAACTGCCCCCCTGGACCCCAAAGTCTCCCCCCAGACCCCAAACTGCCCCCCCAGACCCCAAATTGCCCCTCCCAGACCCCGAATTTCCCCCCCCCAGACCCCAAACTGCCGCCCGGGACCCCAAACTGCCCCTCCCGGACCCCAAATAAACCCCCTATAACCCCCCCCAAATACCCCCCGGACCCCAAACTGCCCTCCCGGACCCCAAATTTTCTCCCCCAAGACCCCAAACTGCCCCCCCAGACCCCAAACTGCCCCATAACCCCCCCAAACTGCCCCCCCCAGACCCCAAACTGCCCCCCCCAGGACCCCAAAGTGCCCCATAACCCCCCCCAAACTTCCTCCCCGGACCCCAAACTGCCCCCCCAGCCCCCAAACTGCCCCATAACCCCCCCAAATTGCCCCCCCAGACCCCAAACTGCCCCCCCAGACCCCAAATTTCCCCCCCCAGACCCCAAACTCCCCCCCCTCCCCCCGTACCTGCCCGCAGCCGCTCCAGCTCGCCCCTCCCCCTCCTCTCCTGCTCCCGCAGCTCCCGGGTCTCAATCTCGGGGTCCCCCGGGGGTCCCCCCGGCTCCTCGGGGGTCTCGGCTGCCGCCACCTCTGCCCGGAGCTGGGGAGGGGGATCCGGGGGGATTCGGGGGGGATTTTGGGGGGGTTTGGGGGGCTCTAAGGGGGATATTGGGGTCCCTGAAGGGTGAAATTGGGGGGATATTTGGGATTTTGGGGGGTTTTGGGGTGCTGGGAGGGGTTTTGGGGTGTTGGGAGGGGGATTTGGGGTGCTGGGAGGGGGATTTGGGGTGCTGGGAGGGGGATTTGGGGGGGTTTGGGGTGCTGGGAGGGGTTTTAGAGGGGTCTTTGGGGCATTTTGGGGTGCTGGGAGGAGTTTTGGGGTGTTGGGAGGAGATTTGGGGTGCTGGGAGAGGTTTTGGGGTGCTGGGAGAGGTTTTTGGGGGGGATTTGGGGGGTTGTGGAGGGGTTTTGGGGTGCTGGGAGGGGTTTGGGGGGGTTTTGGGGTGCTGGGAGGGGTTTTGGGGTGCTGGGAGGGGGATTTGGGGGGTTTTGGGGTGCTGGGAGGGGTTTTGGGGGGCTCTAAGGGGGATATTGGGGTCCCTGAAGGGTGAAATTGGGGGGGATATTTGGGATCCAATGGGATTTTGGGGGGGTTTTGGGGTGCTGGGAGGGGGATTTGGGGGGGTTTGGGGTGCTGGGAGGGGTTTTAGAGGGGTCTTTGGGGCATTTTGGGGTGCTGGGAGGAGTTTTGGGGTGTTGGGGGGGATTTGGGGTGCTGGGAGAGGTTTTGGGATGCTGGGAGGGGTTTTGGGGTGCTGGAAGGGGGATTTGGGGGTCCTTGGGGGGTTCTGGGGTGCTGGGAGGGATTTTGTGGGGTTTTGGGGTGCTAGGAGGGGTTTGGGGGGTCTGGAAGGGTTTTGGGGGGCTTTAAGGGGGATATTGGGGTCCCTGAAGGGTGAAATTGGGGGAATTGGGGGGGGGTACTTGGGTTCCAATGGGATTTTGGGGGGTTTTGGGGTGCTGGGAGAGGTTTTGGGGGGGATTTGGGGGGTTGTGGAGGGGTTTTGGGGTGCTGGGAGGGGTTTGGGGGGGTTTTGGGGTGCTGGGAGGGGTTTTGGGGTGCTGGGAGGGGGATTTGGGGGGTTTTGGGGTGCTGGGAGGGGTTTTGGGGGGCTCTAAGGGGGATATTGGGGTCCCTGAAGGGTGACATTGGGGGGGATATTTGGGATCCAATGGGATTTTGGGGGGTTTTGGGGTGCTGGGAGGGGGATTTGGGGGGGTTTGGGGGATTTGGGGGGGTTTGGGGTGCTGGGAGGGGTTTTAGAGGGGTCTTTGGGGCATTTTGGGGTGCTGGGAGGAGTTTTGGGGTGTTGGGAGGAGATTTGGGGTGCTGGGAGAAGTTTTGGGATGCTGGGAGAGGTTTTGGGGAGATTTGGGGGTTTTGGGGTGTTGGGAGAGGTTTTGGGGGAGAATTTGGGGCGCTGGGTGGGGATTTGGGGGTGTCTGGGGGGGTTTTGGGGTGCTGGGAGGGGATTTTGGGGTGTTGGGAAGGAGTTTTGGGGTGCTGGGAGGGATTTTGGGGTGTCTGGGGGGATTTTGGGGTATCTGGGGTGTTTTGGGGTGTCCGGAGGGGTTTTGGGGTGTCTGGAGGGGTTTTCGGGTGCTGGGAGGGGATTTTGGGGTGTCGAGGGGATTTTGGAGTGTTGGGAAGGAATTTTGGGGGGCTGGGAGGGGATTTTGGGGCATCTGGAGGGGATTTTGGAGTGCTGGGAGGGGTTTTGGGGTGTCTGGAGGGGTTTTGGGGTGTCTGGGGGGATTTTGGGGTGTCTGGAGAGGTTTTGGGGTGTCTGGAGGGGTTTTGGGGTGCTGGGAGGGGATTTTGGGGTGCTGGGAGGGGATTTTGGGTTTTTTTGGGGTGTCTGGAGGGATTTTGGGGTGCTGGGAGGGGATTTTGGGGTGTCTGGAGGGGTTTTGGGGTGTCTGGGGGGATTTTGGGGTGTCTGGAGAGGTTTTGGGGTATCTGGAGGGGTTTAGGGGTGTTGGGAGGGGATTTTGGGGTGTCTGGAGGGGTTTTGGGGTGCTGGGAGAGGTTTTGGGGAGATTTGGGGGTTTTGGGGTGTTGGGAGAGGTTTTGGGGGAGAATTTGGGGCGCTGGGTGGGGATTTGGGGGTGTCTGGGGGGGTTTTGGGGTGCTGGGAGGGGATTTTGGGGTGTTGGGAAGGAGTTTTGGGGTGCTGGGAGGGATTTTGGGGTGTCTGGGGGGATTTTGGGGTATCTGGGGTGTTTTGGGGTGTCCGGAGGGGTTTTGGGGTGTCTGGAGGGGTTTTCGGGTGCTGGGAGGGGATTTTGGGGTGTCGAGGGGATTTTGGAGTGTTGGGAAGGAATTTTGGGGGGCTGGGAGGGGATTTTGGGGCATCTGGAGGGGATTTTGGAGTGCTGGGAGGGGTTTTGGGTGTCTGGAGGGGTTTTGGGGTGGGTCTGGGGGGTTTTGGGGTGTCTGGAGAGGTTTTGGGGTGTCTGGAGGAGGTTTTGGTCTGGAGGGTTTTGGGGGCTGGAGGGGATTTTGGGGTGCTGGGAGGGGATTTTGGGTTTTTTTGGGGTGTCTGGAGGGATTTTTGGGGTGCTGGGAGGGGATTTTGGGGTGTCTGGAGGGGTTTTGGGGTGTCTGGGGGGATTTTGGGGTGTCTGGAGAGGTTTTGGGGTATCTGGAGGGGTTTAGGGGGTGTTGGGAGGGGATTTTGGGGTGTCTGGAGGGGTTTTGGGGTGCTGGGAGGGGTTTTGGGGGATTTGGGGTGTCTGGAGGGATTTTGGGGTGTCTGGGGGGATTTTGGGGTGTCTGGAGGGGTTTTGGGGTGTTGGGAAGGAGTTTTGGGGTGCTGGGAGGGGATTTGGGGGGGATTTTGTGGTGTCTGGAGGGGATTTGGGGGTATCTGGGGGGGTTTTGGGGTGCTGGGAGGGGTTTAGGGGTATTGGGAGGGGATTTTGGGGTTTTTTGGGGTGTCCCGGAGGGGTTTTGGGGTGTCTGGGGGGGTTTTGGGGTCCCACCTGCTCCAGCTGCTGCTGCAGCTGCTGCAGCCTCCCGGTGCTGCTCCGTCAGCAGCAGGAACTGCGAGAAGCTCTGGGCCTGCCCTGAACCCCAAAATCCACAGGGGAACCCAAAAATCAACAGGGGAACCCCAAAAATCAACAGGGGAACCCCAAAAAAACAACAGGGGAACCCCAAAAAACAACAGGGAACCCCAAAATCAACAGGGGAACCCCAAAATCCACCATGGGAACCCCCTGAACCCCAAAAATCAACATGGGGACCCCAAATCCCCCTGAGACCCCCCCCCAATCCCCCCTGAGACCCCTCAGGGCCCCCCCAAATCCCCCTGGGACCCCTCAGAGCCCCCCCAAACCCCTCAGAGCCCCCCCAATCCCCCCGGGACCCCTCAGAGCCCCCCCAAATCCCCAAAGACCCCTCAGGGCCCCCCCAAACCCCCCCAGAGCCCCCCCAAACCCCCCTGGGACCCCCCCAAATCCCCCTGATACCCCCCCCAATCCCCCCTGAGACCCCCCAAATCCCCCTGAGACCCCTCAGAGCCCCCCCAAATCCCCCTGGACCCCTGAGCCCCCCCCCAAACCCCCCCAGAGCCCCCCCAAACCCCCCTGGGACCCCCCCAAACCCCCCTGGACCCCTCAGAGCCCCCCCAAATCCCCCTGAGACCCCCCCCAAATCCCCCCTGAGACCCCCCCAGAGCCCCCCCAAATCCCCCCCAGAGCTCCCCCAAATCCCCCCTGAGACACCTCAGAGCCCCCCCAAATCCCCCCTGAGACACCTCAGAGCCCCCCAAAATCCTCCTGAGACCCCTCAGAGCCCCCCAGAGCCCCCCCAAATCCCCCTGGGACCCCTCAGAGCCCCCCGAAATCCCCCTGAGACCCCTCAGAGGCCCCCAATCCCCCTCAGAGCCCCCCCAAATCCCCCTGGGATCCCCCCAAATCCCCCCTGAGACCCCCCCAAATCCCCCCCAAACCCCCCTCAGAGCCCCCCCAAATCCCCCTGAGCCCCCCCCAATCCCCCCTCACCGTCCATCCAGGCCTCTTCTTCCTTCTCCTCCTCCTCCTCCTCATTTTTGGGGGGCTCCAGCCCCTCCCCCACCCCCTCGGGGGTCTCTGGGGGGGCTGGGGGCTTCAGCTGGGGCCGTGCTGGGGGGAGGGGACACAGGGGGGACATCCATGGACCCCCCAAATCCTCCCCAAAAGATCCTGGGCTGGGGGGGGCCACCCAGGGACCCCCAAATCTCCCTCAAGGGGCCCAGGGGCCTCTGGGGACCCCCCCAAGTGACCCCCAGGTGCCCTCAAAACTCCCCCGGGTACCCCCAGTGCTCCCAGTGCTCCCAGTGCATCCCAGTTCCCAATCCCAGTGCATCCCAGTCCATCCCAGTTGCCCCCAGTTCCCAATCCCAGTGCATCCCAGTTCCCCCCAGTTCCCAGTCCCAGTCCATCCCAGGTCCCCCCAGTCCATCCCAGTCCCTCCCACTTCCCAATCCCAGTCCCTCCCAGTCCATCCCAGTCCCCCCCAGTCCATCCCAGTCCATCCCAGTCCCTCCCAGTCCCTCCCAGTCCATCCCAGTCCCCTCCCAGTTCCCCCCAGTCCATCCCAGTCCCCCCAGTCCATCCCAGTCCATCCCAGTTCCCCCCAGTTCCCAATCCCAGTCCATCCCAGTCCATCCAGTTCCCAATCCCAGTCCATCCCAGTCCATCCCAGTTCCCAATCCCAGTGCATCCCAGTTCCCCCCAGTTCCCAATCCCAGTGCATCCCAGTTCCCCCCCAGTTCCCAATCCCAGTGCATCCCAGTTCCCCCCAGTTCCCAATCCCAGTGCATCCCAGTTCCCCCCAGTTCCCAGTCCCAGTCCATCCCAGTTCCCCCCAGTTCCAGTTCCCCCCAGTCCATCCCAGTCCATCCCAGTTCCTCCAGTCCATCCCAGTCGCTCCCAGTTCCCAATCCCAGTCCATCCCAGTCCCTCCCAGTCCCTCCCAGTCCATCCCAGTCCCATCCCAGTCCCTCCCAGTCCATCCCAGTTGATCCCAGTCCATCCCAGTCCCCCCCAGTCCATCCCAGTCCCCCCAGTTCCCCCCCAGTCCATCCCAGTTCCGTTCCAGTTCCCAATCCCAGTCCCATCCCAGTCCCTCGCCAGTCCATTCCAATCCATTCCCAGTCCCTCCCAGTTCCCGGTACCGGCCCAGGGCCGCGCTCTCCCCTTGGCCCCCAGTTCCTCCCAGTCCCCTCCCAGTCCCTCCCACTCCATTCCCAGTCCCTCCCAGTCCATCCCAGTTTGCTCCAATCCATTCCCAGTCCCTCCCAGTCCCATCCCCGTCCCTCCCCAGTCCATCCCAGTTCCCAATCCCAGTCCCATCCCAGTTCCCAATCCCAGTCCATCCCAGTTCCCAATCCCAGTCCATCCCAGTCGCTCCCAGTTCCCAATCCCAGTCCCATCCCAGTTCCCAATCCCAGTCCCCATCCCAGTTCCCAATCCCAGTCCCATCCCAGTTCCCAATCCCAGTCCCAGTCCCTCCCAGTTCCCAATCCCAGTTCCTCCCACTTCCCCCAGTCCATCCCAGTCCATCCCAGTTCCCGGTACCCGGCCGGGGCCGCGCTCCTCCCCTTGGTGCCCCCCAGTCCATCCCCAGTTCCCCCCCAGTTCCCACTCCCAGTTCCCCCCAGTCCCTCCCAGTCCATCCCAGTTCCCCCCAGTCCCTCCCAGTCCATCCCAGTTTGTTCCAATCCATTCCCAGTCCCTCCCAGTCCCTCCCAGTCCATCCCAGTCCATCCCAGTTTGTTCCAATCCATTCCCAGTCCATCCCAGTTTGTTCCAATCCATTCCCAGTCCCTCCCAGTCCCTCCCAGTCCCTCCCAGTTCCCCCAGTACCGGCCTGGGCCCGCGCTCTCCCCTTGGCCCCCAGGAAGCTCCCAGTCCCTCCCAGTCCCTCCCAGTCCATCCCAGTCCATTCCCAGTCCCATCCCAGTCCCTCCCAGTCCATCCCAGTCCATCCCAGTCCCTTCCAGTCCCTCCCAGTCCCATCCCAGTCCCTCCCAGTCCATCCCAGTCCCATCCCAGTCCATCCCAGTTTGTTCCAATCCATTCCCAGTCCATCCCAGTTTGTTCCAATCCATTCCCAGTCTATCCAGTCCCTCCCAGTCCCCCCCAGTTCCCGGTACTGGGCCGGGGCCGCGTTATCTCCTTGGCCCCCAGTCCATCCCAGTCCCTCCCAGTCCCTCCCAGTTTGTCCCAATCCATTCCCAGTCCATCCCAGTCCATCTCAGTCCCTCCCAGTCCCTCCCAGTTTGTCCCAATCCATTCCCAGTCCATCCCAGTCCATCCCAGTCCCTCCCAGTCCCTCCAGTTTGTCCCAATCCATTCCCAGTCCATCCCAGTCCATCCCAGTCCCTCCCAGTCCCCTCCCAGTCCCTCCCAGTTCCCCCAGTACCGGCCCGCGCTCTCCCCTTGGTCCCCAGGAAGCTCCCAGTCCATTCCCAGTCCATCTCAGTTTGTTCCAATCCATTCCCAGTCCCTCCCAGTCCATCCCAGTCCCTCCCAGTCCCATCCCCGTCCCTCCCAGTCCATCCCAGTTCCCAATCCCAGTCCATCCCAGTCCCATCCCAGTCCATCCCAGTCTCTCCCAGTCCATCCCAGTCCCATCCCAGTCCATCCCAGTTTGTTCCAATCCATTCCCAGTCCATCCCAGTCCCATCATAGTCCCTCCCAGTCCCTCCCAGTCCCTCCCAGTTCCCCCAGTACCGGCCCGGGCCCGCGCTCTCCCCCTTGGCCCCCAGTCCCTCCCAGTTTGCTCCAATCCATTCCAGTCCATCCCAGTCCCTCCCAGTCCATCCCAATCCATTCCC